>NC_045616.1:164384089-164385424 GCF_009829155.1 Mustela erminea | reverse complement strand
TAACCCTAACCCTAACCCTAACCCTAACCCTAACCCTAACCCTAACCCTAACCCTAACCCTAACCCTAACCCTAACCCTAACCCTAACCCTAACCCTAACCCTAACCCTAACCCTAACCCTAACCCTAACCCTAACCCTAACCCTAACCCTAACCCTAACCCTAACCCTAACCCTAACCCTAACCCTAACCCTAACCCTAACCCTAACCCTAACCCTAACCCTAACCCTAACCCTAACCCTAACCCTAACCCTAACCCTAACCCTAACCCTAACCCTAACCCTAACCCTAACCCTAACCCTAACCCTAACCCTAACCCTAACCCTAACCCTAACCCTAACCCTAACCCTAACCCTAACCCTAACCCTAACCCTAACCCTAACCCTAACCCTAACCCTAACCCTAACCCTAAACCCTAACCCTAACCCTAACCCTAACCCTAACCCTAACCCTAACCCTAACCCTAACCCTAACCCTAACCCTAACCCTAACCCTAACCCTAACCCTAACCCTAACCCTAACCCTAACCCTAACCCTAACCCTAACCCTAACCCTAACCCTAACCCTAACCCTAACCCTAACCCTAACCCTAACCCTAACCCTAACCCTAACCCTAACCCTAACCCTAACCCTAACCCTAACCCTAACCCTAACCCTAACCCTAACCCTAACCCTAACCCTAACCCTAACCCTAACCCTAACCCTAACCCTAACCCTAACCCTAACCCTAACCCTAACCCTAACCCTAACCCTAACCCTAACCCTAACCCTAACCCTAACCCTAACCCTAACCCTAACCCTAACCCTAACCCTAACCCTAACCCTAACCCTAACCCTAACCCTAACCCTAACCCTAACCCTAACCCTAACCCTAACCCTAACCCTAACCCTAACCCTAACCCTAACCCTAACCCTAACCCTAACCCTAACCCTAACCCTAACCCTAACCCTAACCCTAACCCTAACCCTAACCCTAACCCTAACCCTAACCCTAACCCTAACCCTAACCCTAACCCTAACCCTAACCCTAACCCTAACCCTAACCCTAACCCTAACCCTAACCCTAACCCTAACCCTAACCCTAACCCTAACCCTAACCCTAACCCTAACCCTAACCCTAACCCTAACCCTAACCCTAACCCTAACCCTAACCCTAACCCTAACCCTAACCCTAACCCTAACCCTAACCCTAACCCTAACCCTAACCCTAACCCTAACCCTAACCCTAACCCTAACCCTAACCCTAACCCTAACCCTAACCCTAACCCTAACCCTAACCCTAACCCTAACCCTAACCCTAACCCTAACCCTAACCCTAACCCTAACCCTAACCCTA